>NW_027070144.1:320709-327686 GCF_002906115.3 Quercus suber
AGAAATGACATCAAAACTGAAAGAGCAAGAAAATTTCTTCACATTTGTTTAACCCAAAACAGAGCATCTTAAAGTTGAAAACAGAGGCAAAACTGAAATCTAACCAACGGTCTGAAATAAAAAACAGTAGACGACATACAGTTTAAGCAAACTTAACTAATCCGACTAAGGAATAACAGCTCCAATGACATACAGTTTAAGCTAGTTCATTACTGAACTTTGAGAAACGACTTGTAGCTTCAAGTGCTGCTGGACTACATATAACCTTAGACATTAAACGACACATCTTAAAATCGTCTAGACAATTACCAAAAGGAACCTGAAGTGCCTTGTTGTATATGAGGAACCTGACTTAAAGCGGCCTGTCGTATATCCCTTGTCTTGTGAATAGTATATTTCTCCTCTTTAATTGTTAGAATTTTAAATAGATAACATTGCAATGTTTACTTCAAAGATGTCAAATTGTTCACTTTTATTAATTTTACTTGTATTGATGGCTTAAAAATGGATTTGTGGAAATCTCCACTTTACTCAATATGTTTGCCACCAAGAATACATTCAAACAAAAGACTTTCAATTTGAAAGAAACAAGTCCTCCATCTGTGCTCTTGAATGAGACATTGGTCTCTGACATGGTTCTTAAATACCATTTATAGATTTTAGTGGTGAACTTGTATTAAGAGAATTTATGTAGGTAGGTGTGGATGTCACTGTTTCTAGGAATTATAATGTATATAAAAGACTTGAACATGAGTTATTTATTCACGTGCCTAAACAAAGTGGTCTGTAGTGAGTGAGAAGTACTGTAGATAATGTCTCTTTATAGAGAGAGTCAATCCCTCTTAGTAATGGCAAAGTCTAGAGTAGGTTTGACTATTGTTTTAATCATTACATAGGAGATTGATGAGTCTTGTGAGTTGTAACTTGTAGCCAGCTTGATTCAGATGCTTGGTTTGTTTGTTAGGTTATGGCTGTGTTTCAACTTTCAATATCTAATTGCTTGTTGCAGCCATTGGAGCATGCTTATAATCATCATGGCCGACAAACATGCATGAATGAATTACCCAGTGGAAATCCGACACGTCATGGACGTTTGAAGGTTAAGGTTTTTTATTTTTTATTGGGTTCGGCTTGAAGTTGATGAAGGCAAGAATAGTGTGGGTAACAGAAAAACTGGGCCAGCTAACTCGTGGTGTATGGGGGCCCACTGGTTTGGTGTTATTATCGGACTACCATATGTATTATATAAAATACATAGAGTAAGCAACATATGTTACCGTAGAGTAAGCAACATAGATTTAAAATATATTATCATCGTTACCGTAGAGTAAGCAACATAGATTTAAATCTACTCTATACCTAGCCCCCCAAAAAAAAAAAAAAAAAAGTGAGTGATTTGATTTTTGATTAAAATTTTTATTACATTTTAAAATAAAATAATAATAGGTAATATAAGAAATTTAGATTTTATACTTCTGAAAAGTTTTAATTAATATTGTCAAAAAAAAAAAAAAAAAACTAGCTTTTTGAAGATGGTTTTAAAAAATAAATAAAATAAAATAAAATTGGAAAAAAATACAATAATCATGCATTATGCATGAAAATGATCATTAGCAAAAAAGGGAGTTATTTTATACTTCAAATTTTGATAATTCAATAGTTCAAATTAAGTTTTACAAATTTAAAGGTGTATAAACTACTACATCATTTAGAATTTCAAATAATGTGGTAGTCTATATATTTTTAACTCTCTCTCTATATAAAATTATATATAGGTAATAGTTAGTTATTACTCACCGAAAATAATAAATTTTAGAAAAATTAAATAGAAAATATTCACCATATATTCTAGGCATGAGATAAGCATACATAGTAACTTTTGATTCCTTGCAATGCTGTCAACCCTAACGACACATTTAGTTCTCTACTTTTCCATGGCATATAAAAAGATAAATGCAATTTTCACAACATTTTCATAACAAATCTTAAGTGACAAGTTGCTAGGGGTTGTTATTATTGGGGCAAAATAGTAATATCAATGGTAGGTTCAAATTTGAACCAATAACAACTATCCACCTATGATTTGTTGTGAAAATGTTGTGGAATACTTATTGTTTATTAAAAAAAATAAAAGGTGCTTACTGATTAAACCGAAGACAAAGATATACAATTAGGCATTCCCTTACAAAAGATATTTCAGCCAAAGTGGAGAATTTTCCAACCAAATATAATCTACAAATTAGCTAACAAACATAGCTAATAGAACTTCTTGCTATAAATAAAATACTTGAGTTAAAGCTAATGACAATGCCTCACGGAGCTTGCTTTCTTTTTTTCTTTTTCTTTTTTTTCTCTTTTTTATGAGAATCACGGAGCTAAGCAAAGAGAAATAAGCATTACAAGATATAAAATATAGGATAATTCCATGTTTTAAGAATTAAGATTATATCACGAAGATTGTATCTATAATTTGTCCTTGAAATTTTGCACTTTCTATTTTTTCCACCATTAAAGACCAAATTCGCCTCCAAAAAATGACCACATGCAATGCACCAAGTTCATTTTAGAGAGTTTAAGAATTTGTATGAAAATATTTTATTACACAAAATGATGAAACTCAAATAGGAAATTCTCTTATTAATAGTATAGATTTAGTGTATGACCTAAGAATAATAAAGACGTAAATGTACTTTTGGTCCTTACATTTTGGGGCATTTTTCGATTTGGTTCCTAAACTGATTTTGCTCTTAGGTCAGTCCCTGATTTCAGAAAATCGTTTTTATTTTAGTCCCTGCCACTAAACTAGTAACAAAAAATGCATACGTGGCAAACAGAATGCAGTGTTTGTTGATGTAGCTAATAAAATAATAATAAAAAATTATATTTAGCATTTTTTAAATGACACATCAGCATTTAAATTAATAAAAAAAGCCAACTCAGAAATTAAAAAAAAAAGTAAATTAAATTAAAAAAAAAAAACCTTAAATCTAATTTAAACTAAAATCATTTCTTAAAAAATAAAAAATCATTTTTCTTTAAATTTGATTTTGTTTTTATTTTTCTATAACCTCATCCCTCATCAACTTTAAAAAAATCCCTACACTCAAAGACTAATCTCAGATTCTCTCACTCTCCACTGTCCATGGCCGGAGGTCACTGAGCCTTTTTCTCCACCACGCATCGGAGCTCACAAGCTCACAAGCAGACCAACGGCGAGTAGATCAAGCTTCTTCTCCCTTTCTCTTTCTACAAAAATCTGGTCTGAAGCTCTCTCTCTCTCTCTCTCTTTCGACTTTTCCTCGGATCAAGATCTCTCTCTTTCGGCTTTCTCTTTCAAATTTGGCTTTGATCTAGGTTTAGAGAGAGTGATGGGCTGAGATCAGTGGTAGTCGTTGTGAAGTAGTGGTTGGTTCGGTGGTGGGTGGGGCTGGATCGTTGGATGAGTTTGTTGTTGGCGTGGGTTGCAGTGGCTTGATGGACTGATTAGTGGCAGCGGTGGTGATTGGTGGTTTGATCTGTTCATGTGGGTTTCAGATTGCAGGATTGATGGCTTGATGTGGCTTGATCAGTGGGTTTCTAATCTGGGTTTATGGGTTTGATTTGTTGAAGGTTTCGGTGGAGGATAGAGATTTTGTATGTATTTTAAGCATTGGTTTATTAAATGTGAGTTATTTTAGTGTTTGGTTTGAAAGAAAATCTTGATTTAGAAATGGAAAATACAGTACTTTAGAATTCTCTTTGTTATTAGTAAAGACTAAAGATAAGGAGATTTTGTGTCAAAAGTTGTTGACATTATTTCAAAAATCCTTATAACCATTATCAAATAAGCAATGACAAAGTCAAGAATTATTATTTGGGGTTTTTGAGAGAATCTTCAGTTAGGTCCTGGCGTAAAGAAGGCATTTTACGCCACCAATGATGTGTCGCCACGTCATATTTTTTTTATATTTATCTTACAATACACTCTTGCACACACAAGTATAACTCAATTAAACACAAAATTCTCACACCTATCACACCTAAGAAGCTCCAAAGCCTCTCATCTCCTCGTACCACCGGACCTTCACCCCATTGCTGGAGCTGCGGCACACATCAGTTGAGAGCTGGCACCATCGCATGAGTTCCTTCCTGTCGGTCAAGGTTTGAGCTTTGAAACCCTATTCATTTTTCCACTCCTCGTCAAATGTTTGAGCTCCTAAAAGAGTTCTTGTTGGAGATGGTTCTTTAGTGGCTGATAGTTCTGTAGGGTTGTGTTTGATGAAGGATAGTGAAACATTGGGTGTTAAATTGAAGAGCAAGAACATTGAAACATCCTATTAATGATAATGACTATCACATTTAAGGAAAAGAAGATTAAGAGAAAAAAATGACACGGAGGTGGGTTTGCAACAAAAGCTTCAAGAACTTTGTTTTTTGTGCTTAAAATCACAAAACCCATGTCTTAAAAATTCTGTGGAAACAATAAAGAAAGAGAAAAAAAAAATTAAAGATTGAAACTTTGAGGTGGGAATCAGCTTAAGATTGATAAAAATCTAATGGGCTTGTTTCAAAAGCTTCAAAGACTTTTACGGACACAACAAAGAAAGACTTTCTCTTTCTTCCTTGTGCTTAAAATGAAATGGGTTTATTGGAAAAGTCTTGAAGACTCTCTCTTTTGAGCTTAAAATCACAAACCCATGTCTCAAAAAAAAAAAGGGAGAGAATGAGAAGGAAGCTAGACCCAAAATTCCATTTAATTTGTGATACCTTAATGAGAATCCTGTGCAACGATGCTAGCTCTTGACCGATGTGTGCGGCAGCTCCAACGGCAGGGTGGAGGTTCGGTGGTACAAGGAGAGGAGGAGATGAGAGGCATTGGAGCTTCTCAGGTCTGATAGGTGTTTGAGAATTTTGTGTTTAATTGAGTTATACTTGTGTGCATAAGAGTGTATTGTAAGATCAATAAAAAATATGATGTGGCGGCACATCATTAGTGGCGTAAAATGCCTTCTTTATGCCAGGACCTGACTGAAGGTTTTCTCTTTGAATAATTATACACATGCCAACTTCATAGAGGAAGTTGAAGCCCGAGGCTGCAACTAATTTTTTAATCAAATTTTGTCTATATATAAATAAAATGGCTTAGTATTTTTTTTTAAGAGATAATTATAAATAAGAATGAAGAAATTTTATTAAATTTTTTTTTAAACTTGTTTTAACTTTGAAGTAAAAGATTGTTTGTTGATGAGATTTGGTTTAATAATACAGATAGAGTGAACCAAAGAGGAGCATATGATGCTAACACAAAAACAATATCCCCTTTTTAAATTTTGATATGGCAAGTATGTATTTAGAATGAATTAAAGTATGAGCCATGTGCGGCATGTCTTATTAGAGAATAGATAATCTTGACAACTTAGAAAAGAAAAGAGGAAGGATTCCAGAGAGGATAGAAAGCAAAGCATCTATATTGTCATTAATATATGGATAGTCCTCGAAAGAGAGTGGCATTTTGAGGTGAAAAGAATGAACGTGGTTTAATTCACTTTATTCTTTAGAAATCACTTAAGAGTTAAGACTACCTTCTTTTCTCGTGTACTTTGAATTTAATGGCAATCTATGCCTCCTCTCTTTTTTCACAATTAAAAAAAAAAAATTGTGTTCAAAGCTGTCTTTTCATTTTAATTTGACACTCTCATAGTTGTTCATTTATTAATGCCGTTGTGGTGATATATTTTCCTTTTTTTTTTTTCTTTTTTTTTTTCTATTATATTTAGTTCCCTAGCTTGTCAAAAATTATACTATACTTCATAGCATTCATAAATATCATTTTAGATTCAGCAATATACATGTATATATATATATATATATAATCTTCTTGTTACGATATAGTAGTAGTTTAGAAAAAAGAAGACGACTATTTAGAAAAGGAAAATACTCTCTTATTAATAGTAAAAATAAGGAGGTTTTGTGTCAAAAGTTGTTGACATTATTTCGAAAATCATCATAACTTTAGTATCAAATAAGGAATTATAGAGTAAAGAATTTTTTATTTGGGGTTCAAATTATTAAAGTGATAAACCAATTAAAATAAACTCAAAACACACACTCACACACACACATGTTTGAGTGAATGCAAATATTAATATATTTTTTTTTAAGCCACGACTCATAATTTTCTAATACTCAAATTAGTTATAACTCATAAATATATTGTATACAAAATTATTCACTTTGAGATATAATTTTTTATAATATAAAGTTAGTGAATTTATATTTTTTAAGTTCATAAACGAAAATCATTATATCTATGTAATTCAAATAATATAATTTCAACTATAATTTATTTATCAATATCAACATAGATTTATGAACGAATACAAAATTTTAGTCATGATAACTCGTGAATACGTTCAGACTTGCATTTGATGATAAAATAAACCAAGCTTAAACATATTATTTAATTCTTTGATAAGCTCAAACACAAATTATGTTCGAATAAAATTAAATAAATAATTTAGAATATTTATACTTCATTAATAGCCCTCAATGTAGTTAGAGGGATGCCCTAGTTTTATTCAACCCTTTTTTATACTTCCCGTGTATTAATAAAATGTTCAATTGCCTTTTTTTTTTTTTTTTTTTTTTAATCCATCATTGTGTCTCTCTTCATCTAATAGCATGGCTTGATTCTAATTTTGACAAGAAAAAAAATTCTTAAAAGTTTACTTTTGGCCTCCCTTTTTTTGTGGAAGAGGGGGAGTATCGGTAAAGAATATTAAGAAAAATACCAAAATTTGTCCAAACTAGTTTAGGGAAAACACATATAATTTTAATTATATATATATATATTTAGTTTCAACATATCGTGTCCACTCCTGATAATAGCTCTTTATCATCAAATCAAGATACCAATCAGTTTTTGGTATAGGCGGGAATTAAACCTCAAATCTGTTATTCAACCATCAGAGACTTTACCAGTTGAGCTAACTAGAACC
>NW_027070144.1:329698-336404 GCF_002906115.3 Quercus suber
TGATAGTATTTTTTTTTTTTTTTTTTTTTTTTTTTTTTTTTTTTTTTTTAATATAACATATGTAACAAAAAAAGCAATACCAATATATACAAAACAAAACAAAAAAAATCCATGACAGATTGACAATCAACTAAAAATATCACAAATATATAGTATATACAAAACAAAAAATTTATATTAAACTTTTGAAATTTTGATTTTCTGAGAGTGAGAGTGAGAGTGTGAGATGAAGAAGTGAATGATGTTTTGAACTTTTGATTTTGTATTTAACCAAAACGAAGTCGTTTAAACGTGAAACTGGAATGCACTAGCATTAGGCTGGCCACTTACTTCTTATAATATTAAATAATTAATATATATATATATATATATATGGGTGCGGTGCAGTGTTGTTTTGTGTGGTTTTCATATTATAAAACTACACTCCGCATTACACAATGTGGTGCGGTGCGGTTACTTCATTTTGCAGGCAGTTTTAGTGGCTTGGGTACAGTAATGCGGTTTGGTGAACACCCCTAAATGTAAGTGGTGGGCGCAGATACAAATCAATAAGAATGTACTAGCTCAGCAGTTTGTAAAAATGTTGTAGAGAAATTTATGACTATAACATTACTCTTAAAAAGATCGATGATATTGTTAAAGGAGGTAAAGTGTAATTTTATAAAAAAAATTGCTAAAATTGATACCTATGTATGTACTAATATTTAAAAAAAAAAAAAATTTAGGGGGGCCATTGCCCCCCATTGTCCAAGCCTCCCTCCGTCCCTGATCCTATCAATTCCAGGATCCTAACCCCAAGCAAAATCCCTAACTTTGATCTATTTTCAATTTAATCATTTAATTTTTTTTCTTCCCATTTTAGTCATTTTACTTTATTTTATTTTCAATGCACTTCTTTATGCTAGTTCTATCTAATGCGTACCGCTAAGTCCATCAAAATGACAAAAATAGGTGCACCTAATACTTTTATTCTCATTTTTATAAGGTGTCAAGCCACTTTAAACATCCAGTTGAGTTTTATTTATTAAATTTTTGCTATTTTGCAATGTAAGTAGGATACTTTGGAAACTTTCCTAACGGATGCCTCGTTAACAAAAGAAATTCTTAAAAGGGTTTGTTGGAGTAGGCTCATTTCCATTATTGGGTCACTGAATTTGGGGCCTTATGGGCCAAAACTGACTGATACGGGCTCAGATGTTGGGGCCAGGCCGGGGCCATCGGTTACCCAAGGTACTCTAACTCTACTGTATGAGTGAGTAATGTTATTCCCTCTCTGTCTCTCTGCTATTCCTTCCGTAGACTGCAGATTGGAGCAATGATTGCTTTCAACAATCAACATACAATTTTTGTTGTTAGCCACTGCAAATTATTAATCCATACCCATCTATTTAAAATTGGTACATGTGAACTTTGATTTTTTATTTATTTTTTTCCACATGTAAACTCATATACTATCTTTTCCTTTCTTAAGTGAAACTCAAGGATTTCAGTACTTTTAATAACATCTTCAAGTGAACATATAAACCATACCTCCATAGCCATTTGTGCAGTAGAGCACCATTAAAACAGAGCATACTTTCTGATACCTAAGCCCCTTCTTGTGTTGGCTTACTCACTGTAGACCAACTAACCAGGTGGAATTTGTGTTTTTCCAGTTTATAGCTTGTTAGCAATACTGACTGGTAGTGGAAAAACTGAAAAAGATACAGAAAGTTGCATACTTTTAATAACTTTTTTTCCTCCTGAATCTATACTTTTAATAATTTAACAAATTCAAAGATTGAGTAGAAAGTATTTTTCTTTTAATTATCTCAGGCATTCACAAAAAGCATACACAACCTTTGTTGCTCACAAACAATATGGATAGAATTCAATACGGATCTCATCTAATCGGATTGAACTTTATTATTTTCATTCACTAACATTAAACAAATGATTTACTTGAAATCTTTTTTTTTTTTTTTTGGTGTGATTATTTTCTCAAGCAACCAAACGATTTCTTAAACAAAATCAAAATATTGAGACCTAAAACTTCATTTCTTTAAACTAGAAAAAATCCAAGTCCACTCTACTTTATTTTTTCATCTCTTTCAATAGATCAAACTTTCAGAAACCAAAGTTTATGTAAGAAATACTACAATCAAATCAAAAGAATCAGAAACACATTCAAATTCCAAGCTCAAATTCACATAGAAGATCATTAGAAAACGCTGAAGAGGTGAGATTTCAAAGTGAAACGAAGAAATTTATTACCACTGATCTCCTTGATAAGGATAAGTTTTGTTTGTGAAGAGAAGAATGTAATCGCTGTCCTTGTACCCACGATCTTGCATTTCCACCATGAGAGAGAGAGAGATTTTGAAGAGCTTGAATATTTAGGAGGGAAAAGCTGTTAGTATTGCTTGCTTATATACTGTTCTTCTAATTTTTTTTTTTTTTTTAAATCTTGGTCGTTAATCTTTTTGATGGAGTTGATCAGAAATTTTGGACGGTAAGAGATTGACTTGGATATTGTTGGACTGGCGGGTAGTTATTTATTTTGCATAACAGAATTAGTCAGGGGCAGTGATGGAGTCACAACTTGGTGAAATAAGTATCTCACAACTCTTCAAAAATCGAAACTACTAGTAGCTGATCTAAATCTGCGAGGTCCAAAAACAGTCTCAAAACATAACAAAATGCATGGAAGGTGATGATGTAGCTGATCTAAATCTGCATCACAAAAGACCAGTGTTTCATTTGCAAACAGCAAATGTGAAATAGCCATAGCATCCAAACCAGTCGATGAAACCAAAAAACTATCTGTATGACCACCCTCCTTCGCTCTTAACATTAATCTACTAAATGCCTCCATTACCAAAACAAACAGCATAGGTGAAAGTGGATCACCTTGCTGCAGACAACGAGTACTAAGAAAGAATCCTTTAGGTGTACCATTAATAATGATAAGAGAATCATACCTTAGGAATACAAAATCGAATCTAGCCCCTAATTTTCAATGGACGCATTGTCACTTCATTGGCAATAATTTACCTAGCCAAATTTATTATGTACTTTTATGTTGTTTTCCAAGACAAAAAACTTGTGGCAGATCTGCTTGTATTAATTCTTTCTTTGTAGTTATTCCTTTGTATACACTCCATGTGCTAGGATAGTACTTTTCCAATAAAATTTATTGCTTATTAGCAATAAGATTTGCTTGTATTGATTCTATTATTTACTTTTTTAGGTACTTTTTTAGGTTCCTTTTAAATGTTCTCCTGTATTTTTTTTTTTCTTTTTTCAAATTTGATTATTGAAAAGATGCAGATGTTAAAAAAAGAAGAAATAAACCAGTGTTTGCTTGTATATTTGATTCAGGAAACATATGCAATTAGGTGATCTGATTGCTTGCTGCTCGCACATTTTGAGGCTAGTTTTATATATGGATACATTTTGAAACTAACATAAAAACTGAGAGACTTCAATTTTCTTGAAATTAAATTAGGTTAATAAGCTCTGTTCATTGTGTTTAAGATATGTTGTTGGGGATTTATTTCTTAACCTTTGATTAATAGAGCAAAAAAACCCACAAAAAAGTAGCAATTTTCTCCGAAGTTGGGGCATGTATTATTGTATTTGTCCTATCATAGTTCACTTCTATTATTAGCTAAATTTTGTGTGCGATTGAATTAAGTTTTCTTGTATATTGTGCAATCATCTGCAGTACAGTTGGGAGCAAATAATGCAATATGGGCAATTGATTGATGACGGTGAAACTACCAGGTTCATATTCCTCGTCTTCTTGGTCTGTTCAAGTTTCTTCTTACCAAAAGTTAATCACATGAAAGCATATGACAGTCTATAATGAGGCTTCATATTCTCATTGCAATTGCATTTCCAAAGTCATCTCAAAGATGCAGGATAAATAACGTCCCCAAGATAATGGTTCTTTGAACAATCATTAATAAAAGTATTTACATCGTTCCAGGTGTTGAAAGTTGAAATTAGCCTATTTATGTTTTCTTAATGAAATTAGCCCATGTCATATAGAACGTAATGGATAAGTTTCACCAATTGTCTAGGCTTCAAGTTAATCCAGCCAAGTGCAAGATTTTTTACATGCAGAACAATATGTTAGCATTTTGTGATACAATCATGCTCCCAATAAGATATCTAGGAGTACCTTGAACAATTGGACGAGTACTTGTTGAATGAAGAACTCTAAATGAGAAAATTTCAAAAAGAATAATTCCTTTTGACTGTCTTGAATATCCATAGCTTTTGAAGCATCTCTTTTCTTTTAATTCTTTTTGGCCGCTATCCATATTGTATTGAAGCACATAGAAATGAATTGTTAACCTCTTCTAAGCATAACCACTCTAATTGTGAGGGGGGAAAGCAGCATGAGGAGGAAGGTGATGTTATTACTCCCATTTTCATTGTTTGCTTCAATACCTTTAAGCTAGCTCCATCCAATTGTAGCCCTTCCTTGAGAAACATGTTAAAAATAGTTTTTTTTTTTTTTCATTGAGCAAGGGCAAAACCTTAAAGATTACAGCCAACTCAAATAGAAATCACTTTCTTTTGCAAGAGACTTCGTTGTTGCAAAACCTAATTCAAATTGAATGTTCAAATAGTGTGTAAAACACCTATGAATGTTTAGACTCCCAATTTACAAATTACCAACTCAAGCTTATTATCAAACAATGTATGTGTGGAATATGAAAATAAGCTAAAACAGAATTGGTAAAACAATCTAAACCATAATTAATCACAACTACAACAGTAATTAAAAGGCAAAGATTAAGGGAAGAGAAATGCAAACACAAAGAAAACACAACAATGTATTATCGAAGAGGAAACCAAAGTTCTTAGCGTAAAACCTCTCTGCTGCCCTCCAAGCGGTCAATAATCCACTAGAAAATAAAGTTGGGATACATGAATAGTAGAAGACCCTCCAAGCCTAATCTACCCAATGCACCTAAGCCCTCCAAGCTTCTTGCTCCAACAAGGTTACGCCAAACCTTGTCTTCCCTAGCTTACTGGATCCCGCAATTGCCCATTGCATCAACCAAAATGAATTGGTCTCTTCCTAACTACTTCCCAAGCACCAAAAAACCTTCTCACAAATATGGGTATGGTAAGATAAGGATTTGGCTAATGTATCTCACAAGGATGTGTCAATGGAGAGGGTGAGAGTAGAGGAATTTGGAGAATCAATGGGTGAAGATTGTGGATGAGTCAATCTTGTTTTTCTCTAGGGTTTCTCTCTCAAAATTCTCTCTGGAAGCTCTCTACAATACGTGGGTATAAGGGTATATATATAGTAGGGTGTGTATAGAATGCGAAGAGTCAGTTTTGTAACAAACAGGGTGTTCTGGCGACTCGAGCTCGCAACTGGAACGAGTCGCGAGTTTGAGTCGCGAGCTAATGGCCTGGCCAAACTGGAACTTTTGTTCTATAGTGCAACAGCTGGCATGACTCTTCAGCTCCCCTACATGCTTCACACGTGTGCCACTTTTGGCAACTCGCCAGTTGCGAGATCCAGTCGCGAAGCCCTTTTTAAGTGCACACTCTTGAGCTATTCTTCACACTCTCACACACTACCCTTACATGATTCCCACCTAAATATAGAGTTTCTAAATGCTGAATTTCAAGCAAATTTGGCACGGAATAAAACCAACAAAATGATTGAATAAATTCAACCTTACACAAATGTTAAATGGCTAAATCTCAAAAACCTTTCTTTCTACTTGGGAAATTAAAGAAACTTTCCTTTTTACTCAAAATATGCTAAACCTCCATAACCACAAGGCGATGATTAACATGGCTTGCATTCTCAAAGCTACTAAGGCCAAAGTAGGCAGATATATCACTCATGCAATGCCTGCTTTCTTCCATTCTAGTGAAGTAGGAAGTAAATGCAATAGCAATAATACTAATTCATGAGAAGGGGGCCAAAATGGGCAAATTCCCTTTTTGTGCAAAAAAACCAGTGTTTTGCCCCATTTCCTAAACTAATTAGGAAAATTACTCTGTTTTAAAACTCGATTTTCTCAAAATCGAGTTTCAATGTAAAACTCGATTTGTAGAAAATCTAGTATGGGGCAATCAAAAAAAAAAAAAAAAAGCATAGAACTCGAGTTCATGGAGCTCGAGTTCTATTTAAAACGCCACTATAGGGCTCCTTCAACGCAGCTCTAAGTATGGGGCTATCAAACTTTAAAAAAAAAAACTTGCATGGAACTCGAGTTCAAGGAGCTCGAGTTCTATTTAAAACGTCACTATAGGGCTTTAAAATGCCACTATAGGGCTCCCTGAACGCAGCTATATGTATGGAGCGATCAAACTTATAAAAAAAAAACACTTGCATGAAACTCAAGTTCATGAGTGATAGGTACCATTTAAAACGCCACTATAGAGCTCTCAGAACGCAACTAAAGGTATGGGGCGATCAAACTTATAAAAAAAAAAACTTGCATGGAACTCGAGTTCATGGAGCTCGAGTTCCAGAAATTTTTTTTTTTTTTTTTTTAATTTTTAGTTTGTTATAACTCGATTGTCAAAAAATCGAGTTTTAAATTGAAACTCGATTTTTAGAAAATCGAATTTCAAAACAGGGGCATTTCCCTAATTAGTTTGGGAAATGGGACAAAATGCTAGATTTAAAAAAAAAAAAAAAAAAAAAAAAAAAAAAAAAAAAAAAAAAAAAAAAAAAAAAAAA
>NW_027070144.1:342607-355514 GCF_002906115.3 Quercus suber
AAAAAAAAAAAAAAAAAAAAAAAAAAAAAAAAAAGGTACTTTATCTGAATGGAAGTCAACCAGGGACATAATTGTTCTCCCAAATTATAGTCTCTTTAAGGAGAATTGGTGTTTTCACTTTTCTGTAAAATACTCAAAGGAATAGATCATCTTCACACTTCACACTTACTTCAAAGACTCGTCGATACAGTGACCTCCACCAAACTGCAAAAGAGAAATAATATGATTTGGAAAATGGTACTATAACATGAAACAGACACACATAGCATCTAAGTAAAAGGGAATCCAATTGCATGTGCATACAAGCTTCCGAGTTCATGTAAGTGTTTCCTAGTCTCACATGTAGGGATGGCAATTTATATCCGGCCTGCAAATACCCGGCCCGGCCAGACACTAATGGGCCGGATTTTACCTGGCCCGATAAATTATAGGGTCGGGTATGGGTTTCTAAAAAAAACCCGAACCAGGTCCGGGTTTAATTCATACCCAGCCCGAACCCGGACCCGACCCATTTAAGGGTAAAATACCAAAATATCCCCATCTATGTGTGTATATATATATAAGTTAAAAAAGAATAAAAAATAAAAAATAAAATAAAATAAAACCTACACCCTTATACCATTTCACTCAGCCGCCAACCCTCTTACACTCACTTCACTCTCCTCTCCCACTCGGCTGCTCTCACTCCCTCTCACTCTCCTCACATCGCTCTGCTCTCCCCAACCTCTGATCTCTATCACCACTGGCCATCACATGCACCTCCGATCAAGTTGTTCTCTCTCTTTCTCTCAATCTCAGCTCACACAGTCTCACACTCTCACTCACTCTCAATCTCACTCACTTTCAAGTAGCGCCGCCCAAGATCTCAGCCTCTCACCGCCGATCCAAGCATTCACCACCGCCGGTCCAAGCTCTCACTCACTCAATCTCATCGTCAGCCCAAGCTCTCACCGCCGATCTAAGCTCTCACCACCGATTTGTTCTCTACTTCTCTTTTAATTTTTTTTTTTTTTTTAATATGAGTCTCTGAGAATATTTGATGTTTGTTTCAATTTTTTTGTTTGGTGTTTTCTACTTAAACTACGGACTTCAACAGATGGGTTGTGCTACTTCTAGTTATTGTAGTTTAAAGACTTGAAATTCTGAGACTTTGTGGTGTAACTGTAATATATTGTGGAAGAAATTGTGTATATTGTGTTTTGCAGTTGTTGTAAATGTAGTGTCTAAACGGAGATGAGAGACAAATGAATTTGGCTTCATTCAAAAAATAAAATTTTGGTTGGGCCACAATTTGGGCTGCGAGCTAAATGGGGCCCGTGGGGCCCGGCGGGGCGGGTCTAGGCCTTGGGAAAAAAACCCGATTAATAATCGGGCTGGGTCTAGGTTGCGGGTCCAGTCTGGGTATGCAAAAACCCGGCCTGAACCCAACCGGTTGCCATTCCTACTCACATGCCCATTGATTGGAGTACTGTGGTGTCCTAAGCAGCCTTAAGAAGACTTGAAATACTACTTCAAGGATGACTAGTACCATGCTAATGTAGAGACAACAGCAATTATCGAAGAAGTATTTCGTTGTGGAAGTCTCAAAAGCCATCTCAATGGAGCAAGCACAAATTTGCCCTTCACCTGAAATTGTCAACCTAAAAACAAACACAAAAATTTGTAAGTCTTTCGCAGGCACGTCACATACATTTTAAAGTAAGATGAAATCGTTTGTCACCTACTTAGTCACCTACTTGTACACATACAGGAACCTCCAGACTGAACAAAAAGCAAAGCTACAAAATTACAAATTCACAACCTGTTAAAAATTATTATTGCTATAAAAATTAAAAGTTCATAGACCAAGCTGTCTCTACACAAGGATTGATACATGTGACGTGTTTCAATAAATATTCTGACAATTCAAAACTGTTTGTTACAAAAATCAACATAAATATAATTAAAAAAAAAAAAGAAAAAAAGAAAAGAAAGCGAGAGGCGTATTATTCTATTTATTTCAAGATGATGCTTGATTTTTGTAGAACCATCTCTAAAATATTTTTGGTATAAAAATAATTTAGAAATTCAATGACATTGAAAGCTCTTGAAAAGAAAAGAGAGAACTGATCAATATAGGTGGCTCACTAATATATGAAGCAAAGGTTGAAGGATTTGAGAAACTGTGCAGCAAAAAGGATGGCTACTAATCCATTGATGTCGAAACTATTATTTATTTATTTATTTATTTTTCCGTTATTACTCTTTCTTGGTAATCAAATGAAGCTTAAAGTTAAAGTTGTCCATAAAATTTTGTGACTTTAAACTAAAGCATATTGGTGCTTTTGATGCACACTAGGCTATAGAAAATAAAATTGAGAAAAAAGTTGTTCTGGGAACAAATTTGCATTGCAGTAGATGTTGAAGTTGCTCTACCAAATACCACGGCTTTGGAAGTCATAAAAGTCATGAAAATGAGTTATTGGTTGGTGTGTGAGTTACTTGGTGCTAAAATATACTACAACATATTCAGTTAACAATTTCCTTTTTACCAACTGCATCCTTGAGTTGGTTTGACAAAAAAAACATAGAAAAGGAGGGCTCCGACGGCACTAGCATCCTTCCTTCGAAATTTTAGCTTCCAAAGCACAAAAAGGGCTGACATATAGAACTAGTCTAAAGTGCAAAATTACATACACTACATGCATTTCTGGTTATAATTACAAAAGGAACTACCTTCAAACAGTAATTTCTATACAAAACTAATAAAAATGAGGAACAACTTCCACTCATTTTTGTAAGAAAATGCATATCATTTAGCATTAGAAAATATGCATGGTCATATCTATACAGAACTAATAAGGGCAAGTACTAAAAAGTAGGACTGCATTCAAGCCACCCCTCCATAGGTGAGATCAACATATAGAATCAGCCAATTAAACCATTAATTTATTAAATGTGTGGCATTACCTCCATTAGTGTGGGGCATATTGCATTTAATTTACTATCTAAATGATCCACGGAAGAATGTTGATATTGATACCTATATAATCTTTTGGTAGTTGGCACAAGAATGATATGGTAAGAATAATTAAAAGGCTAGAATTTGCTCACCTCTGCATCTCTTTGCAGCAAATTACTCTGCCTTTGGGAAATTTAATCAAACTGCCTCTCTTACCCTACACTGCTCAACCATCCTTACCCCTTTTACCTCTCTTTGGCCCAAAAACTCCATACACTCTATCCATCCATAACACAGATTGCCCCCTCTGCTTTCCAGTGATTATAAAAAAGAACATGCGTAATGTAGCCCAATGATCGAATAGAGACTGCACGACGAAAGTTAAGAAGCAAACGTTATTTCTATAGGAGGTAGAGAAATAAACAAAATTTCAAATGAAAAGAACAATGATGTTCTCCTCAGTCTTAATTGGAATTCAAGTGAAATGAAAAGCCTTAATTAGTAATATTTAATTGAGTAACAGATAAGAATTCAAATCAATCCAATCTACCTTAAAATTTGTGCATGTATGAAAAATTAGACTCCGTTTACTCATTCTTTTGTTCTTCTGACTTAGAAAAGACAAAGTCTTCACACCAACAGGTGAGGAAGCAAACAAATATTCTCCACCAAAAAAAAATGTAAACCACCTAAATATCATTATAGTAAGCTGATTCCCTGGTGTGTTAGTTGCTTGGACATGCTCCTCACTTCAAAATTCTACCAAATTTGCTAGGATTCTGCAATTATTAGGAAGCAACTACATATGTCATTTTGCCAACACAAGCTTAGATACAATGATAAAAATCATTAGAATAAAAGAACAAATGGAAGAATTTACAGTTATTCCTTTTTATTTTCCTAATAATTTGAAGAAATCATGCATCTAATTAAAGTTTTGATGGGGGAAAAAAAAAAAAAAAACTGGGATTTCTTTTTTTTTTTTTTTAAAAAGAAGATTAACTTTGAGTCCAAGACTGTACTTGCCGTAATAGCAAAACCTCAAAAAGCAGAATGAAAAAGAACAAAAAAATTGGTTTTCAGTGCTGCATAAAAAGCAAGATACCTGAAGTAGTTATATTCTATTAATAGATAAAAATTCAATTCAAACTATGTTTGAACTAGTGCTTGTATGAACAGATTAGGCTCATTCAGTCATTCTCTTGTTCTTTTTTTACTTTTTTAAAGCCAGTATACACACAAACATGTGAGGAGTATTTTGGTTTAATCATCTCATGAAAAGGATTTAGTATATATATGTTGGAAACTTTTATAACCAAAAAAATATATATTTAACTACCAAAATACCGGTTTAGTAAGCTAATTCCTACAGTGTTTGTTGCTTGGTCAAGTCCTCCCTTCAAAGTTCTAAGAAATTTGCTTTGATTCTACAATTATGAACAAGCAACAATATGTGTTATTTCATTAACAAGTTTAGATGAAAGTTATAAATCATTAGAATAAAAGAACAAAAGATAGAACAGTTATCCTTTTTTATTCTCCTAATAAATTAAAGAAATTGTGTGTCTTATAAAGTTTTGATGGGAAATGATTACCACTGAGTTCTTGACTTGTTGCACAACTACAGTTTTTGGATAGGGCTGAATTTTGTACCCCAAGCTTGTTCTTTGCCTCAGTTGGTTCTGCATAAGAAGTCAAATGACTAAAAAATTGTCCAAAATATGACAAACCTCAAAAGGCATCAAGAAGAAGGGCATCTATATATGATTGTCCATGAAAAATTGGACTTAAAAGATAGACGCATACCTGAATATATTGTTTTCAGCAGATTCCGATAATCCACTTGCAATTCTGGGACATGTGGCACAATTGCAAGGCTTGAAAGTTATGCAAAAGGTCTGAATTTTAAGTTCTGCATGAAAACTGAAAAGTCCAATGCCTGATAAGTTCTCCAAGATATATCAAAACAAGAATATTGGTGTTGGTTTCTTCATTAAAAGTCAAATACCTGAAGTGGTTAAAGATGCCATCAGATTCCAACTTCGATCCAATATTCTCTCCTACTCATGTTTGTTTGGACCCCACTGATTAAAAAACAACAGACGTTTTGTAGCCTCAAGTTTATAGGGACTTCACAACCAAATGCAGCAAGGACTATGGCTTTAGTATGCAGAGAAAGTGACAAAATAACAAGCACTTGAAAAACCAAAAGTTCTTAAACTTGAGTGTAGCTCTGTAATTAACAACCTATTATTCAAGTAATAAAAAAATTAATCAGTAATTTTTATTGGCAGTAATATATATAATAATAAAAAATCAATCCAATCTAACAATGAATTGTACACGACTAAACAGATTAGACCCTTCTCTAGTACTTGGATACACAGTATTATTTACACAGGATGGAAGTGTTATGAATCGTTTGTTTTAGCACAAGAACCACCAAATAAAGTACATGAAATGTGCAACAATGCATTGAAAAATTAGAACTTTTCCATTTCTGGCAGGTTACAGGACAACAATGAGAAGGAAGATTTTTTTTTTTTTTTTTTTTTTTTTTTTTTTTTTTTAAGTTTAGGATTTTTCGTTTTGAAATACTTGGAAATTAAAGAAAGGCTGTAAGGGGCTGTTGGAGGTAGAGGAAGAGCCAAAAATCACTAGGAAACCAAAAAAGTTATGGTTGTGTGATGCTCTGGCCATTAGAAATCTTACATATAAAAACAGATTTAGAAGAAAGCAAATTGAAATCACCAAAGATTTTGTTCAAAATATTCAATTATGAGAAGATAAGAAATGCACAACTTAGATAAATATTATCTCTAGATTTGTGAATGTCTATATTGGTAGACCTCAATCTTTGTTCTGGTTTTGACTAAAACAATGTCTCCAAAATAAAAAAATAAAAAATTCTGAGAAAAGAAAGAATTCATTCAGCAATTATCCCATCAAAAACAGTAATTAAACCATCAGTTATTTTTTATAAGTCAATAGTTCAAATGACCCCATAAAAAAAGAAAAAGAAAAAGAGAGTGAACCAATGAAATACTTGCAAAACAAGCTAATTCCCCCACTGGAAGTGAACAAACCGACTCTGATTCTAAATTAAGAAGCAAATAACTTTGTGAACAAACCCACTCTGATTCTAACTCAAACTATGCAATAATTAAGAAGCAACCATACACACATCATATTATCAACATGCTCTTAGGTACAAAGATATAAATTATTAGAATTAAAAGAAATATTAAAAAAAAAAAAGGGATGGATTACATTATCCTAATTTTCTTGTTCAATTAACAGTTTATAGACAAGAAAAAGAAAAAAGATTGAAAATAATGAAGTTGAATAGTTTTAGAAGTTGTTCAAAATATAAAAACCCTAAAAAAACCAGTAGTTGATTTTGAATTTGGGATTATAAAAGATAAATGGATAAATGCATACCTGAATAAATTGTTTTTTCTTGTTGGATTATGTGGGACACTCTTCACTGTTTCCTTCGTAGCCGTAAGAGGGGACAATCAACAATACTTGGCTCTTCCAAAGAGGTGAGATTGGAAATCAGGGGCATGGAAGTCAGGTTAGGGCAATCCCAAATCTTTAATGTAGAAAGAGAAGGAGGAAATGACGGGAGTAAGAGATGGTGTGGCTCATTATCAT
Organism: Quercus suber; assembly: GCF_002906115.3. Classification (NCBI taxonomy): domain Eukaryota; kingdom Viridiplantae; phylum Streptophyta; class Magnoliopsida; order Fagales; family Fagaceae; genus Quercus; species Quercus suber. Next base: position 349,206 of record NW_027070144.1, read on the forward strand.
CATCTGAATTCCTCCACCACCCCTTCAGTTTTGGGCAATTGAGCAATAATAGAGAAGATAAGGATGGGAAGAATGGTGTTTTTGAAGAAGAAGAAGAAGAGGAAGCACCCAACATGTTACTAACACTGTCTTCATCTGAAATGTATTCAAGTGCTTCCATTCTCCAAAGAGAGACAAGCTTGAGAAAAGGGAGTTGATTTAACGGTGGGAGGTGCTGCAATCTTTCATTATGAAATAAATCAAAATGAACAAGATTAGTGAGAGAAGAGATCCAACTTGGAATTCTCACACCCATATAACAAGACAATCCCAACCGTTGAAGATTTGGATGTGGCTGGAGCCCTTCCAGTGACATGTCATCATAACATTCAGTTTCTCCATCATCCCACTTTTCATCCCACCATAATTCCAGCTGTTGAAGATGTTGTTTCTGCTTCATATTTGTGGCTTTACATTCCACCATGTCATCTTCTCCATGTCCCAATTTGCCAATGACTAGACTTCCTCCCAAATTGCTCAGCTCCTTCAATTCACTTAGCCCACCACCAGACTTAGCCTGTTTTTTCTTATACCAACTACCCCGGCTAGCCTTGGAACCCCCTTGCCTCACGACGAACCGTGTTAGTATCTCAAGAGAAATAAGATGCCCAAGTCCAAGGGGCATATGCGTCAATTTGTCACAATCACTAACGTCTAAATGCCTAAGATTGACCAACTTCTTAAGGCCCTGCGGTAATTCTTTAAGTGACTCACAAGAATAAAGTTTCAGCGTCTGCAAATTTAGCAGCTTAGTAATGGAATTAGGGACAACTGCAATATGTTCATTTTCAGAAAGATCAAGATATCTTAAATGATTCAATTCCCCAATTGAATGAGGCACTACATGTAGCCCTAAACAACTCAAATCTAATGTGCGTAAACAATTGAGATTTAGAATAAGTGCATCACAATTTAAGTTACCCAACTTTCCCCCTACACTAGCTGCAAGAATTGTTTGTATCTTCCTTTTATTAGCCACTGGGATTGAAAATTGACTCGACGAATCCGCTAGATCAAATGTTACATGATGAACTTTTTCAATCACATTTTCTCCACTTGAATTTAATATGGCACTTTTTGTTCCAGACACAAAAATTGCAAGATCATGCATGAGATCATGCATCTTACAAGATTCTACGTTGCCCAAGTCATCATTTCTAACATCTTGAAAAAACGATCTACAAAGTAATTCCATAAAATATTTTCTTCCAATATCCATAAAACGCTGTCTTGGATCCTCTAACACAATAAAGCCTTGCGCTGCCCAAAGATTAATAAGTGTAACTATATCAATCCTATAATCTTTTAAAAACAATCTACAATAAGCAAAACATTGCTTCAAATGTGATGGAAGGTGATCATAACTCAACTTAAGAGTTAATGAAATGTCATTTTCTGGTTGAGCTATTTTTGAGAGATCATCATCCAAAAAAGATTGCCACTCAATTTCATTGGTTTTATCATACAATAAGCTTCCTATTGTTCTTATAAGAAGGGGCACCCCTAAACACCTACCAATTATCTGTTTTCCTAGGGTTACTAAGGTTTGGTTTTCTGGTTCTTTACCTTCTTTAAATGCCATTATTACAAACAATGCCCAAGCCCTTTCTGTATCTAAGCCTTTAAGCGCATGAAGTGTAGATGTACCTATTATCTCCGCTACCTTTACCGAGCGAGTAGTTACGACTATCCTACTTCCCCTTGCACCAACCATTAACAAATTTTTCAAGCGAAGCCATTCACTACTGTCCTCATTCCACAAATTGTCCAAGACAATCAAGTATTTTTTTCCATTAAGTTTTCCTCGAAGCTTATTTTGCAAGATCTCAAGGCTTCCTTCATGCTTCGTCTGTGTCAACTGTTCTACAATTTCTTTAACAATCCATTGTACATCAAAGATATCGGAGATACAAACCCAAAGTTTTATCTCAAATTTTGTTTGAACATCTTCATCATTGTATACCAGTTGAGCTAGTGTTGTCTTGCCCAATCCTCCGATACCAACAATTGGAATGATAGAAATATTCTCTACAACACTGTCATCAAAAAGACATTTCATAATCTCTTCCTTATCATTCTCTCTCCCAATAACTTCACCTTCGAGTACAAAAGAATAAGTTTCTCTGACCCAGTTCATGAAGTGTGGCTCAACGGAGCTGTTCATGAAGTGTGGCTCAACGGAGCTTTGACTAGATTCCGCTTCTTTTGCAATGTCATTTAGTCTCTTCCTAATTGCTTTTATTTCACGAGCCGTCTTAGCACCATAAGTAAGCGGATTCGAACTGCAAGAGAAATTACATACCTCAGCATCAACTTCGGTGGAGAAATCATCCAGCAATTTCTCAGCATCATTGAGGACAACTTTGAGCTTTCTGAGCCAGTCTTCGTTCTGATGGCTATGAGAACTCTGCTTTTCCACAACTCGAATCAGAGGTTGGATTAGGGAGACAGTTTCGGCTAGTCTTTTAATCTCAGTTTTGACACTAATGGCCAGTTTGACCTCTTCGAGAATGAGAGAGCCCAGCAGTTTAAGGACATTCCCTGCAAGTTCGACCAAAGCTCCTTCCGCCATAGTTTCTTCTCTCTTTCAGGAGTATTAGATGGGTTTTTGGAGCAGTGAAAGTGATGAGAGAGAGCTGTTTTGTACGAAAAGTAGCGTTCTTGGCACGCAAGTCGCGGAGTCGGGGCTTCTTGTTGTCCTGAGTCCTTACACGCTAGCTGTCTTGCAACTCAAAATGTAGCTGTCTTGCACAAACGCGCTTCTCATCTACAGTAAGTAGTTTGTACTTCTTGCTCACACGCTGTATCATAAAAATAAAAAATGTCACGCGCTTCTCATTTAACCTTTTTTTTTTTTTTTCATGAAAATAATAAGAGCATTTTAAATTAAGTTTATAATACATTACATAATGAAAGTATAATAACAAAAATGTCTAATTTTTGTAATTGTAAATTGCGATTATAAATAGCGGATACTAAACACACACAACTAATGTGAGATAAATATCCTTATTTTTTTTCATAAACAATAATACTTATTAGTAGTTTGCACTTCTTGCTCACATGCTGAATCATAAAAATAAAAAATGTCTTGAAATTATCACTTTGTTTATTACCGGCTGAAGATATAGCTAGCACTTCAGCACTCTTGTCGCATATGGAGAAAATTAATGTAAATCCTAACATTTGAAAAAGAAAGAATTTTAGGATTTTGTTAACAAGCAAAAGGTGCATTTAATACTCTTTACCAACAGTTACTTTCATAATTTTTAAAAAAAGAAGAAAAAATTTAGAGAGTTTCAATTGCCATTAAACCAAAACACCAATTGGTTATTAAACTATACACTAATATATATATATATATATATAACACACATATACACACAAGACTCTTTAACTTTTGCTTGATCTTTTGTAAGTTAGGATTAATTGAAATAATGCAAACCATTTTTAAAAAGGGGCACCCCATTACAAATACAAAATTTCCAGCTCCAACTCCTTTTTAGTCTTTTACTTCCAACATAATCCTTTGGATGTGAACTAATTTGAGGTCACTTTCATAAATGTGGTCCTATTAACCAATGCCTTTAGAATATTGGTTTAAGAGCTATTTTTAGAAATATTTTATTGAAAAATAATAAAATAATAAATGTTATTAACAGTTTTTTATAGTTCTCATGAAAGTAGTGAAAAAAATTTCTTATTATGATTTATTAACAATTATTTTAAGAGCATCCATTAACATGATCCTAAATGAGAAATGTTAACCAATACGTAGTGACTAATATGCAACATTGCAATATGTAGTGACTAATATGCAACATTGAACAATGACGGCAATATTTGTCTCGTTTGAATCATTAATAGGTGCTGCCAATGAGTGTAATGGGCATGTAAATTTATTTTCATAGGTAGGGTATTGATTAATGCTGTTGTTATGTTAATACCACAAGAAGAGTCCAAGCTCTAGATAAAGCTATCATAAGTAGTCGTATGAATATCAAATGACCAATATTTTGTGACCCTCCTGAATCCTTCGTTTTCCTTTTCTTAGGAGGATGAAAAATGGGAGGAAAAATGTGAGAGAAGTTCCTATTTTCCATGTTTGATAAATTAAAGTGGAAAGAAAGTAAGGTGGGAGAGCATTTTCTCCCAGAACCTTCTTCTTCTTTCTTTATTTTTTAATCCAAAATAGAGAGAAAACAAAGAAGAAAATTTAGAGGGAATATAAAATGAGGATTTAATTATGAGATTTTAGAGGGAAGAAGCGATACATTATCAACATGAATTTGAGATAACTATTTCAAAATCTATTGAAAGGCCAGATTTGTTATCACATCTTTGCTTTTTATTAAAATACCAATTAAATGGATGGTTTCTTCAAACAATAATTAGTTGGAAGTGGTTAGATTGGGGATTAACATGAGATTTTTTGTTATTAAGCCTGAACTGATTTGCATATAGACCCGCCACTACCGTGGTCTTTTTATCTACCAATAATAACTTGTTACCTTGATAATTGTAAAAAATTTGTGTTTATGTACTTGTTATTTGTATTATGGGGTTTTGTAGGTGGACTTGTTGCTAAAGTTGTGCAACTTGTGCTGTGTGTGGGCTCGGTTGCTTGTGCATGGAGCATTGATAAAGGTGTGACAGATTGAGGGAGAACCGAACAATATTGGTTCTACGGAGATAGAAGGTAGCCATCATGTACTGTAATTGTAAAAAATAGTTCTCAACATATCTTCAAGTTACTTGTAAATGCTTAAAATCTAATCAAGAATTGGACACACAAAGCAGGGTGTAAGAATAGACCTTTCCCTAACATTACTGCAGTTGAATGGGCCAGTACCCATTATGGAACCCAACCCAACTATCTCATAATGTTTGACAGGGTGGGCCGGGCCAGTTTCCTTGGTTAACATTGAAAGCCTAGGAGCAGCATTCGAGTCGAGAGAAACCAATAGGCCAGCTGGATTGCTGCTATCCTATTCAGGAGGTCCCTTTAATACCAAAAAGGACAAGAACATTCTTGTCTTTGACTTAGTTGAATACTAGTTTAGCTTGCATAGGTATTAATAGACAACCTTTTAAAGCAAGAAAATAAATTAAAATAATAATAATAAAATAAAACAAGGTAAGAAAATGCATATGTGCAATTGAAGTTTCCATTAGATAAAATTATAGGTCTAGAAGATTAAAAACCTAATAAATTAGTATTCTCTAGGTAACAAATGAATACCTTTATGTCACAATTTCAACTTCCCAAGTATAACTACTACATATTACATAAAACTCAAAATAAGTGAAAAAGATTTTTGAGATATTAAAATTCACCAGGGTTTTTAGATATAGCACAATAGATTATTTTAGGAATCATAAGATTTCGTTAGGGTATAATTAGAGAGTAATAATAAGATTTACTAATTTCTAAAACTTAAAGGGAAAATTTCTTTTTTCTTTTTTCTTTTTTTTTTGGAAGGAAAAAAAGGGAAAATTGCTTGGTTTTATAGTTTACGGGACTTATAAACTCCCCAAGTATAAAGGAGGAGAACAAAATTTCTCCAAGTATTTTTGTGTGTATTTTTCTCCAAGCACACACACACTCTCTCTCTCTCTCTTAAAGTGGTGCGTACAAAAAGAACAAACAACTAAACAAAAGCCAATCCAAGAAACTGTGCATAAAACAGTGACTTTTGGCTCACCAAATGTGACTAATCCAAGAAAGAAGTTTAGAAATACAACAAAATATTACAACAATTTTACAATGCCTTTATTTTCAGTTGTAGTTGCAATCGGTCTAATATTTTATTATTTTATTTTATATTCATTTTGACTTATAAAAAGCTTACACCTTAGTAGTTCTCAAAATATTGTAACATAAACAAAATGTCCCAATATTTTCACAATACCTTCATTTTCAGTTATTGTATGTTTTGGTCTAATATTTTATTATTTTATTTTAACAAATAAGGAATTAACACCTCAAATGGTTGTAAAAATATTGTAACAACAACAAAAATTTTCAGCATTTTCAGAATAAATATTTTATTTCATTTTGACCTATAAAAAATTAACAACTTTACAATTATGAAAATATTGTGACAATTTGTTGTGTCATTATAACTATTTCTAAACAAAAACACAATGTCAACACATATAAACATTTAAAAATAATAATAAAAAAGAGTTAGCTCAAAGTATCAAACCAATGTCAGTCTCAAAAAAAAAAAAAAAAAAAAAAAAAAAAAAAAAAAAAAAAAATAACAA
>NW_027070144.1:355651-358636 GCF_002906115.3 Quercus suber
TTATTTGATATTATAATTATTTTTTTAATCATGTTTTAATACAGTTTTAATTCATTTAAAGTTGTGCATCTTAAGTCAAGCTGTGTTTTAAAAATGTGATTTTAAGTAAACCAGAAAACTATAAAACAACTAATTCAAGTCATTATTATTTTTTAAATTAATCCTAAGGGAAGTCATTTTTAATATTTTATTGGATGAGGTTAGGTCTAGTGACAAACTTAATTACCATGATTGGGTTTTCATTTGTGGCAAGTTATTATTAGGGTAAACACAATTTTTATACTCTATTCGTCATGAATTGTTTGACCTGTATTCTATTTTGGGATGTTCCAAAATTATGTCCTGTTTAAAAAGTCAAATACCATTAATTTATTAACATTCTCTTTGTGCCCTTAATTTATTTGTGGGAGCATTTTTTTTAATTAAAAAAATTAAAAACCTAAATTAAAATTTGATTTAAAGATAAAGATTGAATTTGGATTAGGGTTGGTGGCTATAGAATTTGGATTTAAATATAGGTTTGCAAATTGTAAGAGTAGTACACTAATAGAATTTGAAATCTATAATAACTTTGAAAATTGCTTGGTAGTTGGCACCAATACTAGAAATGTTTTTTTTTCCTTAAATAATTTTTTTATAAATTTGTTTAAGGGTAATTTAGGAAATTTTTAACTTTTTTTAAAGAAATAAAGCAATTAATAATATTTCCCTGAATAATTGTGTTTTTCTAACTAGACCAAACAATGTGGGACAAAGGGAGCAAAAAAATTACTTCAACTGTCTCTATCCAGTATGGTTGTCTAGTGTCTATGCAAATTGCAAGTATTAAAATTCAAGTTAAAGATACCAATTTCGATTCAACGATGAATTGTCCTATTCTAAAGTTTTGATACTTTTTAATGTAAGATAATGTCTTCCTCCTAATCTTGACTCCCTATTTCATTTCATTCATACCTAATATAAAATAAAGTTTCACATATAAGAAAAAAGAGTTCCTCAATGACTTTTCGGTATATTGGCACCTCTTACCCTTATTGTGACAATGAAATTTGGGTTAAATGATTGATATTATATTTTTCCTAGGACAACTCCCAACAAAAATTAATATTTAGTTTCATAAGAGGAGAATAATTGAAGAGTTTTAGATAGTAAACAACTAGACAGAAAAAGAGAGATTGGTAGGAATTAGGTGTGTATCTGGTGAAGGAGTTGCTTGGGGTAGGAAATATTGGGTGGTAGTGCCATCTAACATGTTCGAATGACTAAAACGATACATCGTTCACTATGCATTTTTCAGGAGAAGCAGTTTTTCTTAGAGAGTTTTGTGCAAGATACCCATTTTGTCAAATTAGTAGTTAGTGAATAAATTTATGCACGTGGATTTAAGTTAGTTCAACAAGTCTTCTGTCGTTGAATATAAGGGATTTGAGATTTAAATTCTGCCAATACCAGAAGTCAATTAGGTTCTTAGCTTGATAATAAGGGCAATCATGATAAAGTGTATGCCATAAATTGAAATATTATATATATTTATATATATAATAATTTTATACACATATAATTGTGTATAAATAACATAAATTCTTTTGTGTAGCGAGGAAACAGTTGGCTGTCGTTAAGTACTGTGAAGATGTTGACCATGAATGAATCATAATTTATAATATCATATAATTGGTATGGACAGCAAGTCAGTAGCTGTGGCAAGTAACAAATTAAACTCCCCCCCCCCCCCCCCCCCCAAAAAAAAATCATATCTTCTTCTTTTTTTTTTCTTTTTCTTTTTTTTCTTTTTTGAGTACCAAATCATGATCTTTAAATGACAAGGATTTTGATAATTTTCCGTGAAGATAATACTGCAAATTAGATTCAATATATTAAAGTACAAAATTGTTAATGTTCTTGATAGGAAAATTAGCAACCATGCGGGTTAATTAATTGGTATCATTCCTTTTTTTTCTTTTTTTTCTATGAAATATCTTATTATGAAAATCTTTTTATAGATTAATGAATCTGCATTTAGTTGATGACTTGATGCATCGTATCATTCCAAATTTGAAAGAGGAAATCTACTTATGAAAATCACTTGGCATTTTGAGTGGATCTACATTTAAATTTCATAATTTAATTATCCAACTTCATTTCTAAAAAAAAAAGCGTATATATATTCAGCTTCATCAAACTTTCAAAACAAAATTAATATACCACCGCACGTCCTCACACCCATGATGCAATGGTTACTCTACGAATTTAAGTGCTTGTAGGTTGTGGAGGGCAAAAGTCGAAGTTAAAGTCTCTAGGAGAGAGTTTCACATACATATACACTTAGATTATGTTAAAATAGATGGCTATTTGATAAGTTGTTTTGAGCAACAGTTTTCAATGTTTAAACAATATTACACGTATTTCTACACACTTTTTCACCCACACATATTTTCAAAAAATACAAATAACGTTGCTAGAACAATATTGCCAAACGGCTTCTAGAATTTTTATTTTGTATAAAAAAATTAATATAAAATAAAAGTTATATTTTTGTTGAAGAAATTGGACATGTTAAAAGAGTTTTTTTATTTTTTTTTTATTTATGGAACTATTAATATAAAAACAAAATGTACTATATTTGCGTCGTTGTGTGTTATAAATGGTGTGAGTATATCATTATAGTGAACAAAATTTGAAATGGAGAGAGAAAGAATGAAACGCTCTGACGAAGAGGAAGATGTGCTGGCTCGCAGCACTAAGAAATTCAAAGACAGCCACATGCCATCAGGAGATCCAGGAGGGAAGGAGCATGAAGTGCGTTATAAAGGAAAAAGCTACAAGGACAAGTTAGTGGGAGCGATTCCAGGAGCCTTTGAGCAAGCCTTTGGTTTTGAAAGTTGTATGCAGGAGGATATTGTATCTGATGATGAGGACGAGCAGGAACAGGTGGACAGTACAAGAGTTTGCTTCTCTAAAGAGGAAAAAATTCAGATGAGAGACCCA
>NW_027070145.1:0-1986 GCF_002906115.3 Quercus suber
TTTTTCTCCAAACTAGTTTGGAGATACACTCTTCAAAATCCTCCTATATCTTTTTATTAGATGTGAATTTTCAAAAATTAATGTTAGATATCATGTTTTTATTATATCTTTTATACTTGCAAAATTTCAAAAAAAAATTAAAGATCAATAGCTATATCATCAATCAATTTTTTTTTTTTAATTTCAAATTTCTGTGATATAAAATTATAAATAAAAAATAGATTTATTAATCGAATAGTAAATAATATTCAATTTAAATGAAATTTGATATGTGCATATTAAGATCATATAGAAAATGCAAAACAATCCAACGGAAATCGCATTTCCATCATTGAAGAATAAACCAACTCAATGCTTAGTGCATTTCCTTCCTCTCTTCATATTTCTCTATGGAGGGTAACTACCTCAAATTAAGTCAATTTTCTTATAATTCCCATCAATTCCCCTATAATTCCTATCCATCCCCGTTAGGAACCACCAAGTTCCTAACATATCCTTATATGTTTATTTGGAGCTAGTGTGTGTAAATATTTTTGTTTAAAGTCATATTTATTTGTATTTTTGAGCTCATTTTCCTTAATCTAGAGGGTCTAATTAATTTTCATTGCTAAAGGGTAGGGGTGTGTAACGAACCCGCCAATCAACCAAAACCGACTTGACTCAACCCAACCTAACCTAATGGATTGGGTCGGTTTTTAGGGTTGGTGGGTTAGGAACCACCAAGTTCCTAACATATCCTTATATGTTTATTTGGAGCTAGTGTGTGTAAATATTTTTGTTTAAAGTCATATTTATTTGTATTTTTAAGCTCATATTCCTTAATCAAGAGGGTCTAATTAATTTTCATTGCTAAAGGGTAGGGGTGTGTAACAAACCTGCCAATCAACCAAAACCGACTTGACTCAACCCAACCTAACCTAATGGATTGGGTCGGTTTTTAGGGTTGGTGGGTTAGTTGGGTCGTGATTTTTTTTTTATACAGTGGGTGATTGGTTTGGGTTTAGGTCATGAGATTTTTAGATCCGCCTAGCTCAACCCAACCGACCTATAATTAATATATTTTTAAATTTTAAAAAACATATTAAAAAATTACATAATTTTGTTATTTACTTTTTTACCCCTCTTCCTAAATAGAACCCAAACCCTAAATACTTCTCATATAGTTTGGGTTTGTTTGGTATTATGCTCGTGATTATTTGATTATAAATTTTCTCTAAGTTATTTTCATATAGTAATTAAAAAACTGTCAACCTCATGGGTCTACCTAACCTAACCGATCCACGTGAGTTGAATTGGACCCCTGTGATGAGTTGGATTTTTTTTTTTTAACCCACCATAATGAGTTGGGTTGAAAAAACTCATCAATGGGACCTATGCAAGTCGTCTCTAGCATACAATTAAGCTAGATTTCTACAAATAGCGAATCTAGAAAATTGTTACAATACAAACGAAACCCAAAAATACATAGAAATTTGTCGTGAGAGATAAGCCAACACCAAACAATACCACTATCTTTCTTTTCTCCTCTTTTAGGAGGTGTTTCGTACACCCACTCAAACACACATTTTCAATTTTTAAATAACATTACACGTATTTTCATACATGTTTTTACGTACACGTATTTCCACACATGTTTTTATATAATAAAACACATATTTTTAAGTGCATGTACCAAACACCCTCTTAGTAGTTTATTTTTAAACCATGTTTCTCAATGACTTTTTGACGAGTTGTTTTTCTTTTTTTTTTATTAAAGGAATAACTTTTTGATTTTCAGGATCTGTTTGAATACAGTTTATTTTGCTGAAAACTGAAAACTGAAAATATTGTAGTAAAATAATATTTAAATATGTAAATAGTGTTGTGGGACCCATTTTTATTTTTATTTTCTAAATAAAGTGGTTGTGAGTCCCGTGAAAAGTGCATAAACATTGCACTTTGTCTCCTAAAAGTTGAAATGTGTGCATCAAAAAAAAAAAAAAAAAA